>NC_046154.1:87128274-87157074 GCF_011064425.1 Rattus rattus
GAACCGAAAGGAATAACACCAAATGTATATAAGAAAAATACTCAAGTTACACAATAATAAAAAAGGGGGAACAAGAATAACCTTAGGAGGGGATAGAGAGGCAAAGTTTAGAACAGAGGCTGAAGAGCCGGCCCCATATTTGGCCTGTACATATACAGCCACCAAACTAGATAAAATGGATGAAGCAAAGAGGTGCAAGGTGACAGGAACCAGATGTTTATCTCTACTGAGAGACACAGCCAGGATATGGCAAATACATAGGCGAATGACAGCAAAAAAACACTGAACTGAGGATGGGATCCCCGTTGAAGGAATCACAGAGAGGACTGAAAGGCCTGAAAGGGTTTCATACCCCATATGAGCACCAATGCCAACCAACCAGAGCTTCCAGGGACTAAGCTACTACTGATGGAGTTATCCTGGGCTCCAAATTCATTGGTACCAATGAATAACCTAGTAGGGGCACTAGTGAAAGGGGAAGCCCTTGGCCCTGCCAAGGGTAGACCCCCAGTGAACAGGATTGTTGGGGGGGAGTGTGGTAATGGGGGAGGATGGGGAAGGGAACACCCATATAGACGCAGAAGGGGAGGGGTTAGGGGATGTTGTCATGGAAACCAGGAAAGGGAATGCCATTTGAAATGTAAATAAGGAACATCCAATTTAATAAAGATGGAGAAATGTAAATAAAGAAAATATCCAAGAAAAGAAAAAAATAAGGAACATCAATTGTTCACACCTTATAATTAAGTGATTTGATTTCAGTAAAAACTTTCTCTGAAGTACATGTCTCAGAAGCAGCTAACAAAATATCTTTCATGCAATAAAAACTAATGTAGTAAAGATATAATCTACAGATGATTTCTAGTTGTTATTACCCAAAATATTCACAAAGACTTTGAACTATTTTACATTCCAAGTGGAAGAACATTCCCCTGATGCATTTTTACAGGTTAAAAATTTCTACAAATATGTACAACAAAGTACACCATTCTTTATCCTGAAAGGGATAGAAAAAAACCAGTCTTTTAAATCAATTACTATCAATTACTTAGATAATGAAAAGGTAGAGGAAATCCAGGGCTGTAATGGAAATATTTGTTGAATTATTCTATTCCCAGCTCTAAAATCTGTTAACATTCTCTATTTTTTCTAATAGTTTTTTTGTAAAAAAATATGTATGGGATTTCCATGGGATGGCAGAATCCTCTGTATATTTGACCTTTAGCTCTTATATTAGATGATCAAAGCTCATATCATATTTCCTTTGTCAAGTGCCATTGATCTACTCATACAGGCTTATGAGGTAACCATTTTCAAGTAGGGCTCTTGGCATTTCAGCCATGACTTCTGCTTTAATAATGTAAACTGAGTTTTTGTTGTGTCTTGTGTTTTGAAAATTGGCAAAACCTTTTTTGATGACATAAATTAATATATTCCCCTGGAGCATTAACCATTTTACCCCAAATCTCATCATGGATTGTCTCTTGGAACACAGGAATATTAACCTGTGTACCCTACTGTTCTAAAGGATCCCTTCCCTGTAAATTTGTGGGCATGCCGTCTAAGTAAGACCTTAACTTTTATATCTGTCCTTCTGGTCTCACACATTTAATGCATCACATACTTATTTTTCCTGTGATAATTTTCCACTTCTAATTAACTGGGTATAAACCTTTTAAAGTTGCACTTCTGAGTTCCAAGATTTCTGTGTAATCATAGTTACATAAGCTCCTATTTCCATCAAGCCTCCTTCTTAAAAACATTTTACTTCCAATTTTAATTTTGGCTGATTCTTAACATATTTTCCTGTGCTTCCAAACATTTCTGTTCTTTTATCTGCAGTAGCTTTGACCTAGAGCTGGGGATACTGTGGCAGCTGCGCAATCCTACAAACTCTATTGAGTTGTATCTCTACCTTTAACAGACCTTGGATTTAACTTTTCTTTTCAAATCTTGATTTATCGTACCTGGATTCACACTGGAACTTGGATGAATACATTCAATTATTTCCGACAGCAACTCTTCAGTATCTGAGCAAATGATCATAAATTCAATTAGTTATTCTTATAACATTGTGATTTGGGGGAGAAAGAGTAAGACGTTGAGACGTTAAGCAGAACTGTCTGCACCAGCATGCATTAAATTTGCATTAGGTCATTGAGGTATTCCTACCTGCTTACTCTTTCCTTTCTGACAAGAGACAAATGACCTCCACTTTTTGCTATATCCTCCTTATCAGTCCCCATTTTATCTTCTCATGGCAGAAAAATACTCTGGTATCTCTCTTTGACATACACTAATTCTTCCAATGGTAACCCTTGACTTAGCAAATGAACACACCTGAGAGTAGGCTTTCTTTCTGATTTACACCTAGGATATCCACTGCCCTTAGAGATACCTTATTTCCAGTTGTGTGGCAAATGACCAAATTTCCCACAAATAAACACTAGGCACTTTGATATCAAAGACCTATAGGGGTTTTGTTCACAATACTTTTGCACATGACTGTGTTTCCTGTTACTGAATCACTAGGAATAAAGAAATTGGAGATCTCAAGGTATAGAATGATCTTGTATATTAGCAAGATACATAGTAGAACCAATATCAGTTGTATCACTCTACACTCCTAGGTAGGTGGTGCCTGGGCCTCTAATGGTTGAAGAACTTGTTTTTCAGATGATAATTACATTTTCAAACACCATGATCCATATCAAAATATGCCTTGTATGTGATTCTGATATGCTTTTTTTCCACTGTTGAGACTAATATTAGTTTAAAATCATTGAAGAATTTTCCAGGGTTTGTATAATGTTTGTAAATGAAATAGACCTTTCACTGGACTTTCTCCCATAAGATCTTAAAAATGCAAAGCAATACTATTCTTCCTATTTTAGAATAATCAAATAGAATCTGAATTTGGATATCAGAGTACTGCCCTTCACCTAGCAACTATTCTCTGAGTATTTTCATTCCACTTGCTCTGCTTAATAGTTCAATATTCCCAGCTTTGTCACATTTGCCTGTTAACCATTGCATATGCAAATAGACCTCTAGTACTGCTGATGGCAATACTATCCCAGTCTAATTCTCTTTGAGCAAGCAATGATTTATAACATATTTCATTTAAGGCAAGTTCATCACATAGAAAATCATGGCTTCTTTAAAAAAGCTTTAGATGTACCCTTTCTCCAGGATACCATCCTATCTCATCATAAGTTTGTTTTACACCATGAGCAGGCATATTGTAAGCAACTATGGTGAAAGCTAAACTTAATCTGGTAACCCCAGGATGATCTTCTTCTAACTTTACTGTTACGGTTAGTGTGAGTTTAAAACTTTCTTTTCAAAAAAACTTTTTTTAAACAGATTTTCCTTCTTGTTCTATATTTCCCCAAGTCACTACCCTCCAGCACATTTTCTTTTTTTTCCCTCCTGTGGGAAACTTCTATAAGCTGGCTCCTTTATCAAAACTGAGCTTTTTTGATCTCCTTTTCCTGATGCTTCACACTTCTCACAGGATTCCAACAAGGAAAATCTCTTGAGGTCCTTAGGAAATTCTGCCATTCTTTCAGAAAACAGGGAGCAGAGTGACCCCATTTGTTTTCCCATTTCAGGAAACTTTTGCCTCCCAGATCCCTCTATTTACACCCACAATTTTACCAACTGCCCAGCTACTCTGCCAACACTTTTTTGAAACCCAATTTATGAGGGGGAAAAGAAAATAAATCCACATCTGGAATCAAACCAGAGAAATCCCAGCTATAGTAGGAAAACAAATTCGTTTTGGTGTCTTGTAAAATATGCATCTTACTTTCCCTGCCATTTTGCCCATAACATTTGACATCAAATTTCCCTTTCAGCCTAGCCTAGTATTTTGGTTTCTCATATAACTGGTCTTATCTCCTTTGTGGGTTCTTCTTTCTTCATACATCTCTCACTTTCACCACCTTACTGGTAGAGCTGGTATATTCTCCTTTGTGGGTTATTCTTTATTTCATCCTCCTCCACCCCCCTCCATCCTCCTAATACCAGTTAGAAGAAAGAAGTAAAAGGAAAGAGAGCAAAGAAAAGAAAACTCTCAATCTAATTACTTTCTTCTTGTTTCTTCATTAAGCATGAATGCTAAAAAATGAGAACCAAACCCTGAACAACCAATAACAGACAACACAAACCAGCATTCACAGCCCTAGAATTTATATATCCCGTAATCATAGTCAGCTGCTCTGGACAATGTGAAGCAGCCCAATATCATCACATCGGGAATAAAAGTAAAATCATGCTCTTATCACATTTCTGTTTGTAAATGAAGGCAGAATTCCAAAATTCTCAGTACACTGTGTTATGCTTATAGACAAGCTCAATGAAAGATCTTTTTACCAGATGGTTTTCATTTATTTTATAGACAAAAATGGAAATGAGAACTATGAGATGTCTAAGTCATGTATGCTTTTGGTCATTTAAATTTTCCTTTGCTTAATGAGTATTATGAGTCTTACATCATGTTTTTAGAAAGTTTCTTCTTGAAGGAAAGAATTAAACAATGCACCAACACATTTTTCTGTTCTTATATCAATTCGATAAAGTTTTTTTTGTTGGTTTGACAATTTATTTACTTTGGAGATGTTTGGTATCTATCATTTTTATGGCTGATAATTAACTTCCTTGGTTTAAAAAAATTACTTATTTTCAGCAGTGTGTGATTGGATTCCTCACAGTGACTACCAAATACGGATTTCTCTCTAAATTTTAGTAGCAAAAGTACTCTATGGTTAGCAGCAAAAGTGTTTTAGATCCATTTTTATGGGCACTCCACAGCTGTTTATCAAAACAATGACACTTTACATTGTATCTTCTGGAACTATGAAAGCCAGCACACAGGGAGGGAGTTTCTAGCTCTATTCTATTCTGGTTTTTTATTTTTATGTAATGTAGGCTAAGTGTATAGTGTCTTTGGGTTTAGGGCCTCATCATCTAGTTTAGGCATATCCAACAACAGAAGAAATAGACAAGGTGATTTATAAGGCTTGAGGGCTTCATTGGCTTCAGATGATTTCTACAGAGTTAGTTTCCCTATGTCAGTGAGCATCTGCTCTAATTTTTTTTATTTTTGGCTTTTACCAGTGTCTGCTTGTTTGTTTTTAATTCCATAGTTTGGCTTGCAGAAAACACCCTAACTGTTGTTTTCATGGCTACTCTTGTCAATCTATAAAACACACGATGAATTAGCTTTATGCCAAAAGCCATCAAGGAAAGATTATGGCAAGCAAGTGTATTTTCTTGAGATGGTCCACCATTTTCCATGACTGTGATGGTGGGCTCTGAAATTCAGGGTCCCCTGAGACTTCATCCCAGGAGTGCTACTTACTGCTAGTATGTCTTTCCTTTTTCTATTACATAACCTGATGATTCCTGAGGATCAGCCCTCCCTATTGGGCAGATTTCCTGAAGAGTCAATATGAAGAAGTATTTTGATGTAATGATGCATCAAATTTGATTTCATTATTCATAATAACAATTTCATAGAACTCCTACATTGATACTGGTAATCTCAAGCTCCCTATAGAAGAAAACCTATAAATAGAGCTCTGTCAACCTTCATTTGTCTCAGATTAATTGCACTAGGAAAAGAAAGTAGGCTTGGAAGAAATTGGTATCAATGGTAAAGTTCTATTTAGATTAGAAACAAGTACACTAACATGTCACTAAAATTCCTAAACTATAAATGGGCAATTTATTATAGGGAAAATATCAGAAAATAAATCATGGAATAGTTTCACTATGCAAGCTCTCAACATGATAAGACACAAGGTTTATGATTTGTCTCTTCACAAAACCATGTTACTTTATGACATAAATATTATTGCTTTAAAATTATAATGAACTGAGCTGGCACCCGAACCTTGCTGATCCCAGCCCACATCTCCCTGCTCCCAAACCCCATGGGAGAGAGAACTGATCGCCAGACTTCTGGGCACTCCTGAGACTGAAGAGCAGGAGAGACCACTAGTACTGCCTACCTTTGTCCCCATCTCTGGCCCAAGAGGAAACTATATAGGGCCTCTAGGAACAGGAAGATAGGGGCATTCAAACTGCAGGAGACCTGTGGTCCAGACTGTGCCCGGATCTGAAGAGACCCAATAAAAAAGCTGCCTGCACCCAAATCCCAAGGGAGAGCTAGACCTTCACAGGGGCAGACACACCTGGGAAACTAGAGAAGAGTACTCTGTGCCCACATTTCTGAATCTAGAGGAAAATGCCTAGTGCCATCTGGGCCCCCCGCACACAAGGACACACAAGTAGGGGTAGGCCCTTCTGGTTGCTGCCCTCACAGAGAGCTGGAACCTAGCCCCAATGAGTGATTTCAGGCCCGAGACCAGAGGTAAGACCAACTTTTCAGGTCCAAGTGACCTGACTGGTGGACTCAGGACACACATCCACAGAAACAGCTGAAAGCCAGTAGACAGGAACAACTACATGCCTGAAAGCAGAATACTGTGTTCCCATAGCTGGCTAAAAGAAAACAGGAAAACGAGTCAACAGCACTCCTGACACACAGGCCTATAGAACGGTCAAGCCACTGTCAGAAATAGCAGAACAAGGTAACACCAGAGACAACCTGATGGTGAGAGGCAAGCACAGGAACCCAAGCAAAAAAACCAAGACTACATGGCATCATCAGAGCCCAATTCTCCCACCAAAGCAAACACTGAATATCCAAACACACCACAAAAACAAGATTTAGATTGAAAATCACATTTGATCATGATGATGGAGAACTTCAAGAAAGACATAAAGTACTTGCTTAGAGAAATGCAGAAAAGCACAAGTAAACAAGTGGAAGCCCTTAGAGAGGAAACACAAAAATCTTTGAAAGAATTACAGGAAAACACAACCAAACAGGTGAACGAATTGAAAATGAAAATAGAAATGATAAAGAAAGCAAAAGGTGCAGATGGTTTCAGTTCAGAATTCTATCAGAGCTTCATAGGAGACCTCATACCAATACTATCCAAACTATTCCACAAAATTGAAAAAGACGGAGTACTACCGAATTCCTTCTATGAAGCCACAATTACTCTTAAACCTAAACCACACAAAGAACCAACAAAGAAAGAGAACTTTAGACCAATTTCCCTTATGAATATCGATGCAAAAATACTCAATAAAATTCTGGCAAACCGAATCCAAGAGCACATTAAAACAATTATCCATCATGACCAAGTAGGCTTCATCCCAGGTGTGCAGGGATGGTTTAATATATGGAAGACCATCAATGTAATTCACTATATATACAAACTGAAAGATATAAACCACATGATCATTTCATTAGATGCTGAGAAAACACTTGACAAAATTCAACACCTTTTCATGATAAAAGTCCTGGAAAGAACAGGAATTCAAGTCCCATATCTAAACTTAATAAAAGCCATATACAACAATCCAGTGGCTAACATTAAAATAAATGGAGAGAAAATTGAAGCAATCCCACTAAAATCATGGGGTATACAAGGCAGCCTACTCTATCGGTAGTTATTCACTGTAGTTCTCAAAGTCCTAACCAGAGCAATCAGACAGTGAAAGGAGATCAAAGGGATACAGATTGGAAAGGAAGAAGTCAAAATCTCATGATTTTCAGATGATATGATAGTAAACTTAAGTGATTCCAAAAGTTCCACCTAAGAACTACTTAATCTAATAAACACCTTCAGCAAAATGGCTGGGTGTAATATTAACTCAAATAAATCATTAGCCTTCCTGTACACAAAAGAGAAACCAGCTGAGAAAGAAATTAGGGAAATGACACCCTTCATAATAGTCCCAAATAATGTAAAATACCTCGGTGTAACTTTAACCAAGCAAGTGAAAGATTTTTATGACAAGAACTTCAAGCCTCTGAAGAAAGAAATTTAAGAAGATCTCAGAAGATGGAAATATCTCCCATGCTCATGGATTGGCAGGATTGATATGGTAAAAATGGCCATTTTACCAAAAGCGATCTACAATTCAATCCAATCCCCATCAAAATTTCTATCCAATTTTTCATAGAGTTAGAACAATTAGCAAATTCATCTGGAATAAAAAAATAAACAGGAGAGCTAAAATGATCCTCAACAATATAAGGACTTCTGGGGAATCACTATCCCTGAACTCAAGAAGTATTACAGAGCAATAGTGATAAAAACTGCATGGTATTGGTACAGAGACAGACAGATAGACCAATGGAACAGAATTGAAGACCCAGAAATGAACCCACACACCTATGGGCACCTGATTTTTGACAAAGGAGCCAAAACCATCCAATGGAAAAAAGATAGCATTTTCAGCAAATGGTGCTGGTTCAACTGGAGGTCAGCATGTAGAAGAATGCACATCGATGCATTCTTATCACCCTGTACAAAACTTAAGTCCCATTGAATTAAGGACCTCCACATCATATCAAATACATTCAAACCAATAGAAGAAAAATTGGGGAATTATCTCGAACACACAGGCACGGGAGAAAATTTCCTAAACAGAACACCAATGGCTTATGCTCTAAGATCAAGAATCGACAAATGGGATCTCATAAAACTACAAAGCTTCTGTAAGGCAGGGGACACTATTGTTAGGACAAAATGGCAAACAGCAGATTGTGAAAAGATCTTTACCAACTCTACAACTGATAGAGGGCTTAAATCCAAAATATATAAAAAAATCACAAACATAGAGTGTAGGGAGACACATAACCCTATTAAAAATGGTGTTCAGAGCTAAACAAAGATTTCACAGTTGAGGAATGCTGAATGGCTGAGAAGCACCTAAAGAAATGTTTGACATCTTTAGTCATATGGGAAATGCAAATAAAATAAATCCTGAGATTCCACCTCACACCAGTCAGAATGGGTAAGAACAAAAACTCCAGTGATAGCAGATGGTGGCAAGGACGTGAAGAAAGCAGAACACTCCTCCATTTTGGTGGGATTGCAGACTGGTACAACCATTCTGGAAATCAGTCTGGAGGTTCCTCAGAAAATTGGACATTGCACTACCTGAGGACCCAGCTATACCTCTCTTGGACATATACCCAAAAGATGCCCCAACATATAACAAAGATGCATGCTCCACTATGTGCATAGCAACATTATTTATAATAGCCAGAAGCTGGAAAGAACCCAGATGCCCTTCAAGAGAAGAATGTATCCAGAAAATGTGGTACATCTACACAATGGAATATTTCTCAGCTATCAAAAACAATGACTTTATGAAATTCATAGGCAAATGGATGGAACTGGAAAATATCATTCTGAATGAGGTAACCCAATCACAGAAAAACACACATGGTATGCACTCATTGATAAGTGGATATTAACCCAATTGCTTGAATTACCCTAGATGCACAGAACACATGAAACTCAAGAAGGATTTCCAAAATGTAGATGATTCATTCCTTCTTTAGAAGGAGAGAAAAAAACCCTTGGGAGGGGATGGGCAGGCAAAGTTTAGAACAGAGGCTGAAGGAATGCCCATTCAGAGCCTGCACCTCCTGTAGCCCATACATATACAGCCACCAAATTAGATAAGATGGATGATGCAAAGAAGTGCAGGCTGACAGGAACTGGATGTAGATCTCTCCTGAGAGACACAGCCAGAATACAGCAAATACATAGGCGAATGCCAGCAGCAAGCCAGTGTACTGAGAATGGGACCCCCATTGAAGGAATCAGAGATAGGACTGAAAGAGCTTGAAACAGCTTGAGACCCCATATGAACAACAATGCCAACCAACCAGAGCTTCCAGGGACTAAGCCACTACCCAAAGACTATACATGGACTGACCCTGGGCTCCAACTGCATAGGTAGCAATGAATAGCCTAGTATGGACACCAGTGGAAGGGGAAACCCTTGGTCCTGCCAAGGCTCGAAGCCCAGTGAACGGGCTTCTTGGAGGGAGGTTGGTAATGGGGAGAGGATTGGGAGGAGAACACCCATGTAAAAGCAGAGTGGGAGGGGTTAGAGGGATGTTGGCATGGACACCGGGAAAGAGAATAACATTTGAAATATAAATAAGAAATGCCCAATTTAATAGATGGAAAAATTATAATGAACTTATGAGAAAAAATTAACCAATAGTCAGGTAGTATTCTTAATGGAAAAAATTGTGGTGTGAATCCTTGACCCTTATTGACAAATGGCATAAACTATTACCTTAAACTTACTATGACTCACGAAATATAAAGGTAATTTAAAACTATGTTATAAATTATAGATATGGAAATGGTGAGCAACAATAAATTTGTGATGTAAACTTATCTGCTTTACCCACTATTCATGTATCTGTGTTTGCCTTTTTCTCTTTCTTTCTTTCTTTCTTTCTTTCTTTCTTCCTTCCTTCCTTCCTTCCTTCCTTCCTTCCTTCCTTCCTTCCTTTCTTTTCTCACATTGTCTCTCTTTCTTCCCTCTTTTCTATTGTAGCCTTTGAATTTTTAATGAAATCTGAGCTTCCAGCCTGGGTAGTGATATTTCTAGAGTCAATGAGAAAAGAATACAAATAACTAGGTTTCATTTCTCTGGCTGCTATCAATAGGAGATAATTGATAGAAGAAAGAAACTTTTGGCCCCTGAAAAGCAAAAGAGAGTTAAATTGTCATCAACTTTTGGCCCCATTATCCATTGTCATATCCCTTTTTGCCTAACTCAGTTTACACTGCAATGCCAAACCTGATTTTTCACTGCTTTACACCTTGATATATCTATGACAGAGGGTGAACAGGATTTTGGAAGGCTCAATACTGTCCACTTCAAGAAGAGTCAATTGGTTCTTGAGGGCTAAAAGAACACTAATCAACAAACATGACACAGTGTGTGTACTGCATATAAAGATGTCAACATTTGTATCAATTATTTTATTATAAAAATCAGTGTTTTTCAAATTCATGGACGCGAGAGATAAAGCATTTATCCATCTACAACTCAATCATATTCTACAGGTTTTTTTGCCCTCCAAACTTTTAGGTGTTGCTATTTTAGGGGTTCTGGAGATATTGCTCCTTTGAAAGTCCTAAGTGTTTGCCATGTTGTGCTGTTCAATTCTGGACAGTCCTGGGGGCTAACAGAAGTGTTGTAGCATACCGATCCTACTGCACTGATCCTAACATTCCCTGAATTGTACCACAGCTTCTTTTCTTCATCGGCTCTATCTGGTTATTGTAAAAATGATGGACAGAAATCTTCATGTGTAGTATCTCTATTTGCCTGGAGAAAAGATACCCCAGACATGCTGGGAAGGAATTACTGAACATCACCATGGAAAGCACTGTAATTTTCCTATAGTCTTTTGTTCAATTATGTTTTCCATGAACTCTTGGTCAGGCTTTAAAGCCTCCTATAAACTCACTGGTATATAGTATTAGATATTTCTGTGAAAATATCCCTAGCATGCCTGCTGTCATATTCCACTTTGGGTGAATGAAGTAGATCTGTTTTTCTGCATTTCACTGTATACATCCCATCTTGATTGCATGAACATTTAAAGAACTCAACCTAAATAACAATGTAAGATTTTCATATCTGTCAAATCCTTTACTACCTCTCAAAGATCAAATCCCACCATGGGGCTCAGCAAACCTAATGAAGATCCAAACCAGAAAAAAATAACTGTTATATTTGAGTTTTGGTAAATGACTTACAACCAGCATTGTAACCTGGGCACTGACAATCTCCTGTATAACAAAATTTCTTGGTGATGGCTATCCTTTGGGTATTCATGATAAACCCTGATAATTGTAGGAATTGTGGCTGGAGATTCTTAAGGCTTCCCAGTGTCTTCTGTGAGTCAATCCATCCAGACTGGTGTCTTTGTATTGCCTCAGGACATACACAGTGTATAGTTGTATTACTGTTTCTCCAATTCTGGGGAATGTACACTGTCCCATGTGTCCCCATGTCCTATAGCCTTGCAAGCCAGGTATTGAGAAACTTACTTTTATTTTAAAGCCTTCCCAATTCTCAACAGATAAGATATAGACTATTTCCTAAATATCATAATTTTTATGCATTTCCAGTCATGGTGTTGAAATATGTGCTTGATCTGAATATTCTATCATGCTTAACATGTATTCTTATTCCTCTCATTTGAAAACAAAATTGACAGTGTATTTAATTCTGAACTTTTATTTCAAAAGAGGGCTCTTTAGCAAAGAGCCCTTACTTGCTTTTTCCTTCCAAATATGTGAAATTACATGTTGACATCCTTCTAAAATATCTCCTACCTCTTTATTTCAAATCTGAGACTAGTGTTGCACATAACAGAATCCTAGTCTGCTTTTTAACTTTTATTCAATGATTTTTACTCCATCCTGAAGTTTTGTGGGAAAACTCTTTTAAAAAAACCAGCTTTTAAATTTTTATCATCTACAGTAAAGGCACCTAACTTTTTACTATGGTTTATTCTGACTTTTTGTGTCATGATTTACTTGTAGATATTGCCATAAATAATGAGCCATGCATTTTAAGTCCATTTCCATACTTACTAAAACAGTCAACATTCAACAGTATGGAATTCCACCCAATGAAATGTGAAAAAAAATCTTCACACTCAGAATATCCTTGTAATAGGATACCCTACTCTGTGATATCTCCCTCTTCCTTGTGTGTTTCATGACTTATCATAAAAAACATGCAACTGACACTACCAAAAAAGCAGCTCTTTGTTTCATATCACATGGGAAAAGGTACAGACATTGAGTTTGGTATACACAGATGTCCTATCTTCAGATTGATCAGCCTAAATTTGCCTATTTTTAAATGTATATAATGATTCCTTTGCAGATAGCTCTCAGTAGACAAAATGGTATTTAGTGACTTTACAAGAGCACACACAAGAGACCAATTCATTCATGTGACTTAACTTTTGTGAACATGAAAGTTTATTTGATAGTCCTCACAGGACTACGGGTAAGAGGTTACTGATTGAGCCTGGATCATTAAAAATTAGATAGATATATAGCTTAATATTTTTAGCAGCATTTGTATTGACACACACCCAAGTTACATCTTACATCTTCACAAACTTCAATGTGAATCGCCATTGCTAATGTGGTGTCTGAAGCTCCACCAGCAAAGGCAGAGTATATAGGAAGAAAAATTGGGTGAAGGCATTCAGAAACATTCATTTCCAACTGGTTAGATGATGATCATACTGAATCCATTAGAGGATACCTATAGCAAGTAGATGAACTCCTTTGAGAAAGAACTATTGCAAAAATATACATAAGTTTGAGGTTTTAATTTTGAGGGCATATATATATGACATATAGTGATAAATTTCTTTAAGATATTTCCATGGACACATAACACAAGAATTTGCAATTCATGCTCCTCCATCCCAAAATCACATCTGTCTGTTGGTTTTCCTTTACCTACCAGACGATCTTGTTTTCATTTTAATATCACAAATATGTAATAATCTATATATATATAAACTCTCCAAACTATAAAGTAGAAAATCAATTATATCTGTAGAACTGCACTATATCATTCAAAATGTTAATGTTAGACTACATACAACTTATGCCATAAAAACTACAATTCTATTATTCATACCAAATGAAGCACTACTGTGCATGCATACTATAGTCTCAAGTACACTTTTCTACATATCTGTTCATAGATATCAAATACTTTCCCATGCATGGCCACTTTAAATTGATGTATTTCAATCTTTCAAAGCCAGCATAGTGGAAAGGTTGCTGATTCCTTAAGTACTTTCTCTGAAATGTCTGTGTCAGAAGGTACCAACAAAATATCATCCATTTAATAAAACAAATATATTGAGGAGAACATATGCAAACTATTACCAGAGGTTATTGAACAAAAATATTGACATAGAGGTGGACCATTTAACAATCCTGGTAGAAGAGCATTCCCCTGATATAATTTGCAGTTTAAGCCCTGCTACAAGTAGGTAAAATAAAGAAAACCTTTCTTTGTTCTGATCACTAAAAGGGATAGTGGAAAAGCAGTCTTTTATATCCCTTACTATCATTTACTTAGATAAAAAGGTAAAAAAATACATGAATATAAAGGATATATTAGCTGAATTATGCTAGCCTCAGCTCTAAAATCTGTTAATATTCTCAATTTGCAATTTTTTTCATAACAAATACATGGGATTTCCATTGGATGGCAGTTTCCTCTATATATTTTGCCTCTAGTTGCTCTTGTACCAGAAGGTCCAGCTGCTATCATAGTTCCTTGGTCGAGGGCCATTGATCTCCCTATACTGGCTTGTGAGGTAACCTTTTTCAGGGTAAGGCTCTTGACATTTCAGCCATGGCTCCTCCTATAATTTTGAAAATTCAGTTACTGTTATGTCCTGTATTTGGACATAGTGTGGGGTTGTTGACATATATTAATATTTTCCTCTGAAGCATTCACCATTTCTTCGTAAATTTTATTATGTGTGGTTTCTTTTATCACAGGAATATTAACCCACAGACTCCACTGTTGTAAAAGATCCTTTTCCCATAAAATTTTGGACATGTCATTGAAATAAGAACTTAATTTTCACATTTGACCTTCTAGTCTAACCCATTTAACTCATCTTACATATTGTTTTATATGTGAACACTTTGCACTCCCTAGGAATTGGGTATAAACCTTTTAAAATAGCAATTCTCACTTCCAAGATTTATGTGAAATTATAATTACACAAACTCCAAATTTTGACTTAGCCTCCTATTTAAATACCTTTTACTTTGAATTTTAATTTTGGCCTCTGATCAGTAACCTCTGAAAACTAACTCATTTTCCTGTCTTTCCAAACACTCCTGTTCTTTCTCCAGGAGGAGCTTTGCCCTAGACTTGTATCATTAAATTGTATCTATTTTTTCACACATCATGGGTTTAATTTCTCTTTTGAAACCTTAACTTATCATACCTGGATACTTAGTGAAACTTCGAACATTCGACAAATTTTGTAACAACAGCATCAGTTGTGTCTCTAAAGGAAAAAAATGGCATAAATTCAATTAGTTATTTTTAAAACTTTGAGATTATGTGGTACAGAGTAAGATGTTTATCTATTGTTAAGTTTAGAAGTATGCACTATCTAAAGTAGCATACATTATATTCGCATTACTTCATTGAGGTATTTTTGCCTTCTTCTACCTTTCTGACTGACAAGAGTCAAATAGCCTGTATTTTTTGCTGTGTGGCTTCAAAGTAGGTCCCCATTTCATTTTATGACAATAGGAAAAAGGCTTTGGGTATCTCTCTTGAACCTATACTCATTGTTCCAATGGTAACCCCTGCCTTATTAAATGCAAACAACACTAAATGCTTTCTTTCTGAGTTATACCTTGGAAATCCATTGCCTTTACTGATGCCCAATTTGCAATTGTGTTGCAAAGGAACAATTTTCCAAAATAAAAGCACCATGCATTTTGAAACAGGAGAACTATAGTGCCTTGTTTTAAATCTCTTTGCATATTACCATGTTTCCTGTAAGTAAATCACTAGGTATTAAGACATTTTCATTCTCTAGGTATAGGATGACCTTGTATATTAGCATGATACATATTAGAACTAATATCAGTTGTATCCCTCTCCACACCTTCATAGGTGTTGCCTAGGCCTTTAATGGCCTAAGAAATTGTTTTTTCAGAAGATATTCACATTTTCAAACAACAAGATCCTTATCATAAACTGCCTTGAAACTGATTCTGATATGATTTTATTCATTGCTGAGACCAATATTAGTTTAAAATCAGTGAAGGATTCACTAGAGATTGTATTATCTTTGGAAATGAGGTATACCTTTTCCTGGCTCCTGAACTTTCTACCCAAGATCTTAAAGCTACAAAGCAACATTGTTCTTTCTATTAGCATGACCAAATTGAATTTGAATTCGATATCAGAGTACTTCCCTGCACCTAGCAAATTCTCTCTGAGTATCTTCATTCCACTTGCTCTGCTTTATGGGTTCAATAGTCCCAGCTTCATCCCTCTGCCATGTTATCCACTGCAAATGTCAATTGGCCTCTAGAACTGCAGGTGCCAATTCTTTCCACCCTAATTTTCTTTTGAGTAATCCAGTTATATATAATTTGTTTTAATTAAGGTGAGTCCATTACATAGAATATCATTAAAAACTTTTAGATCAAACCTTTCTGTAGGATAACATATCATCCTAAATTTGTCCAACAGCATCAACAGGCATAATTTTTAGTGCTACTGTGAAAGATGATGGTGATCTTGGAACCCTAGGATGACCCTCCTCTAACTCTGTTTCGGTGGATGGTATGATTTTAACACTTTCTTTTGAAACAAGCTGCTTTTATCAGATGTTCCCTCTCCTTGTCAGTATGTTCAAAGCTCTGCCCTCAAGCACATCTTCTTTTTCTTTTTCTGCCTGTGAGAAACTCATATAAACTAACTCCATCATCGTGACTGAGTTGTTTTTTTTTCTGGTACTCCACACTTCTCCTATGATTCCAAAACCAAGGATAATATCTCCAGGTCTCTAGGAAATTCTGTATTTCTTTCAGAAAATGGCGAAAATATTGACCCCACTTGTTTTAACAATTCTTCCATCTTTTACTATTCAGATCCTTCTATTTCCACCCACTTTTTTTTTAACTACTCTGCCATTATTCCACCCCTTTTTGGAAACAGAATATATGAAGAGAAAAAAAAAAACCAAGAACCTCCCCAACCCCCGGGAGCAAAGCAGGGGATATCCCAGCTGTATCAGACAAAATAAATTCTTTCTCATGTCTTTTAAAAATGAAAATGCATTCCTCTTTCTCTGCAATTTTCCCCAAGCCATTTGACCTCACAGTTTCTACTCTGCCCGACATTACATTTTGGTGTCCCTTGTAGCTGGTCTTTGCTCCTTTGTAAGTTCTTCCAACATCTCTCACTTTAAACATCTTATTGTAGCTGATCTTTCTTTCTTACTGGGTTATTCTTTCTTTCATCCTCTACCCCATTTTAGCACTCTAAGGCTAGATAGAAAAAAAGTAAAAATGAGAGAATGCTGAATCTAATTTTCTCCAAGTTTCTTCTTAAGTATGAATACTTCAAATTGCAACTAAACCCTGAATAACTAATAAACCACAAACAAAACTGCATTCAGAGACCTAGAATTTATATGCCCTCTGAAAAGTCCCCATAACTATAAATGTCACATATTGGCAGAAACTGTTTTCAGCTGAAAAGTCACACCCATGCTAGAGCCCAGGACATATCATAGTCACCTACTGTGGACAATGCAAAGCAGCCAAATATCCCCATATCAGGGATAAAAACAAAATCATGCTCATACCACCTTTTTGTTTTTAATAAAAAATGCAAAATTCCAAAAAACTCATTACACAGTGAACAGCTTACAGACAAGTTGGATGAAAGATTTTTTGCTCTGAGGTTTTTCATTGATTTTATAGTCAAAAATAGAAATGAGAATCATGAAATTTCTAGTCACGTATGCTTCCTGATCATTTTATAATTTTTGGCTTTGTAAGTGTTATAAATCTTACATCATTCTTTAGAAATAATGTTTCTTCCCAAAGGAAAGACATAAAGAATGCTCTACTACTTCATTCTGTTTTTATATCAATTTGATGAAGTTCTATGACAATTTTTATACTTTGGAGATGTTGATATGTATCATTTTCATGGATAATATATCCCTAAGTTAAAAAATCACTTAATTTTAGCAACCTGGTTTGTTGTGATTGGATCCCTCACAGGGATTGCCAAAGGCAAATTTTCCTCTAAATCCTAGTAGCAGAAGTCTATAGTTAGAAACACAAGTTATATTTTTTCCCTTTCTCTCAGGAGATGGATACATCAGGAACCCGTCAGCATGCGTTTCTTGTATTCATCAATATTGTTCAGTTTTTGTGGAGATATACATATGTACACACACACACACACACACACACACACACACACACAAACACACATACACACATACACACAAACACATATACATGCTCAATCCCCAGGTGGGGCAGGCTCTGAATGGCCATTGCTGCAGTCTCTGCTATATCTCTATAAACTTTGTCTCCATGTCTGTCCTGTGAATACTTTTGTTCCCCCTTTTAAGACAGACTGAAGCACCTGCACTTTGATAATCCTTCTTGAGCATCATGTGGTCTGTGGATTGTTTCTTGGGTTATTCAAGCTTTTGGGCTAATCTCCACTTATCAGTGAGTTCATCCCATGTGATGTCTTGTGTGTGTGTGTGTGTGTGTGTGTGTGTGTGTGTGTGTGTGTGTGTGTGCATGAGAGAGAGAGAGAGAGAGAGAGAGAGAGAGAGAGAGAGAGAGAGAGAGAGAGAGAGAGATTTTACCTCACTTGGGATAATATTTTCTAGTTTCATCCACTTGCCTATGAATTTCATGAATTCATTGTTTTTGATAGCTGAGTAGTACTCCACTGTATAGATGTACCACATTTTCTGTATCTTTTCTTCTGTTGAAGGGCATTTGGGTTCTTTTCAGCTTCTGGATGTTATAAATAAGGCTGCTATGAACATAGTGGAGCATGTGTCTTTGTTGTATGGTAGACCATTATTTGGGTATATATGCCCAAGAGTTATATAGCTGAGTCAGAAATGTCCAATTTTCTGAGGGACCTCCAGACAGATTAACAGAGTGGTTGTACCAGCTTGCAATCCCACCAACAGTGGAGGAGTGTTCCTCTTTCTCCCCATCCTCACCAGCATCTGTTGTCACTTGAGTTTTTGATCTTAGCCATTCTGAATGGTGTGAGATAAAATCTCAGATTTGTTTTGATTTGCATTTCCCTGATTACTAATGATTTTGACCATTTCTTTAGGTACTTCTCAGCCATTTGATATTCCCCTGCTGAGAATTCTGTGGTTAGCTCTGTACCCTATTTTTAATAGGGTTATTTGGCTCTCTGGAGTCTACCTTCTTAAGTTCTTCATCTATACTGGACATTAGCCCTCTATTGGATGTAGGAATGGTAAAGATCTTTTGCCAATCTGTTTGATTCCATGTTGTCTTAAAGACAGTAACCTTTGTCTTACAGAACCTTTGCGCTATTATGAGGTCCCATTTATTGATTATTGATCTTAGATTCTTTATCTTAGAGCATATGCCACTGGTGTTCTGTTCAGGAAATTTTCCCAAGTACCCACGTGTTTGAGATTCTTCCCTACTTTTTCTTCCATTAGTTTGGGTGTATCTGGTTTTCTGTGGAGGCCCTTGATACACTTGAACTTAAACTTTGTACATGACAATAAGAGTGAGTCAATTTGCATTTTCCTACATGCTGACCTTCAGATGAACCAGCACCATTTGTTGAAAATGCCATTTTCCCCTAGTTTTAGTTCCTTTGTCAAAGATCAATGTCCATAAGGGTGTGGGTTCATTTCTGTGTCTTCAATTCTTTTCCCTTGATCTACGTCCCTGTCTCTGCATCAATACCATATAATTTTTATCACTATTGCTCTGTAATACAACTTGAGTTCAGAGATGATGATTCCTCCACGGATTTTTTCATTGTTGAGTATAGTTTTTGCTATGTTGGTTTTTTGTTATTCTAAATGAATTTGCAAATTACTAATTCTCTTTCTACCTCTATGAAAAATTGAGTTGGAATTTTGTTCGTGATTGAATTGAATCTGTAGACTGCTTTAGAAAATGCCCAGTTTTACAATTTTAGTCCTGCCAATTCATGAGCATGGGAGATTTTTCTATTTTCTAAGCTCTACTTCAATTTCTTTCTTCAGAGACTTGAAGTTCTTTTCATAGAGATCTTTTACTTGCTTGGTTAGAGTGACACCAAGGTATTTTAATGCTATTTGTGACAATTGTGAAGGGTGTCATTTCACTAATTTCTTTCTCAGCCTGTTCATCCTTTGAGCAGAGGAAGGTTAATGATTTGTTTGAGTTAATTTTATATCCAACCACTTTGCTGACATTGTTTATCAGGCTTAGCAGTTCTCTGGTGGAACATTTGTGGTCACTTAAGTATACTATCATATCATTGGCAAATAGCAATAATTTGACTTCTTATTTTCCAATTTTTATTCCTTTGACCTTCTTTCTTGTCTGCTTGCTCTGGTTTAGACTTAAAGTACTATATTGAATAAGTAGCGAGAGAGTGGGCAACATTTTCTAGTCCTGGATTTTAATGATTGCTTCATGTTTCTCTCCATTTGGTTTGATGTTGGCTACTGTTTTGCTGCATATTGCCTTTACTATGTTTAGGTATGGGCCTTGAATTCCTTATCTTTCTAAGGCTTTTACAATGAAGGGGTGTTGTATTTTGTCAAATGCTTTCTCAGCAATAATGAGATGACAAGGCAGTGTTTTTCTTGAGTTTGTTTACATACTGGATTACCTTGACCAATTTTTATATATTGAATCAGCCCTGCATTGCTGGGATGAAACCAACTTGATCATGATGGATGATTGTTTTGATGTGCTCTTGGATTTGGTTGGTGAAAATATTATTAATTATTTTGCATCAATATTCACAAGGGAAATTAGTCTGAATTTCTCTTCTTTGTTGGGTCTTTGTTTGGTTTAGGTATAAGCAAAATTGTGGCTTCATAGAATATATTGTATAGTACTCTTTCTCTTTCTATTTTGTGCAATAGTTCTGACAGAAATAGTATTAGGCACTGAGAGCTATAACTTTTCCTCTTAGCACTGCTTTCCTTGGATCCTATATATTTAGGTATGCTGTGCTTTCATTTTTATTATTTTCTAAAAAGTCTTTAATTTCTTTCTTCATTTATTACTTGACTAAGTTATAATTGAGTAGAGTGATTTTCAACTTCCATATGCATTTGGGCTTTCTGTTATTTTTGTTGTTACTGAAGACAAGACTTAGTCTGTGGTGATCTGATAGGATGCTTGGGATTATTTCAATCTTCTTGTGTCTGTTGAGGTCTGCCTTGTCATCAATTATATTGTCCATTTTGGAGAGGGTACCAGGAGGTGCCGAGAAGAAGGTATATTCTTTTGTTTTAGGATGAATTTTTCTATAAATATCTGATAAATACATTTGGTTCATAAATTCTGTTAGTTTTTCTATGTCTCTGAATAGTTTCTACTTCCATGATCTGTACATTGATGAGAGTGGCATGTTGAAATTTCCCACTATTCTTGTGTGAGGTGCAATGTGTGCTTTAAGATTTAATAAGTTTTCTTTTACAAATGTAGGTGCCCTTGCATTTGGAGCATAGATATTCTGGATTGAGAGTTCAACTTGGTGGATTTTTTTCCTCTGATGAATATGACATGTCCATCTTCATACTTTTCAATAACTTTTGGCTGAAAGTTGATTTTATTCAATATTAGAATGGCTACTTTAGCTAGTTTCTTGGGACCATTTGCTTGGAAAATTGTTTTCCAGTCTTTTACTCTGAGGTAGTGTCTGTCTTTTTCACTGAGCTGTTTCCTGTATGCAGCAAAATGCTGGGTCCTCTTTCTGTGTTCTGTCTGTTAGTTTATGTCTTTTATCGGGGAATCGAATCCATTAATGTTTAGAGATATTAAGGAATAGTGTTTGTTGTTTCCTCTTATTTTTGTTGTTAGAGGCAGAATTATGTTTATGTGGCTTTCTTCTTTTGCGTTCACTGCAATGAAATTACTTTCCTGTTTCCTCTAGATGTAGTTTCCCTCATGTGTTGGAGTTTTCCATCTATTATTATTGGTAGAGCTGGATTTTGGAAAAAAATTGTATAAATTTCGTTTTGTCATAGATTACCTGGGTTTATCCATCTATGTTAATTGAGAATTTTGTTGAATATAGTAGCATGGGTTGGAATTTGTGTTCTCTTGTTATCTACTTGACATCTGCCCAGGATCTTCAGGCTTTCATATTTCCTGGTGAGAAGTCTGGTGTCATTCTGATAGGTCTGCCTTTATATGTTACTGGACCCTTTTCCCTCACTGCTTTTAATATTCTTTTTTATTGTTTCTTGCACTCGGTGTCTTGATTATTATGTGACAGGAGGAATTTATTTTCTGGTCCAATCTATTTGGAGTTCTGCAGGCTTCTCTTGTATGTTTATGGAAATTTCTTTCTTCAGGTTAGGGAAGTTTTCTTCTATTATTTTGTTGAAGATATTTACTAGCCCTTTAAGTTAGGAGTCTTTGCTCTATAGCTATTATCCTTAGGTTTGGTCGTCTTGTTGTGTCCTTGATTTCCTGGAGGTTTTGGGTTAGATGATCTTTGTCACTTATATTGTCTTTGACAATTGTGTTAATGGTTTTTATGGTATCTTCTGCCCCTGAGATTCTCACTTATATTTCTTTTATTCTGTTGGTGATGCTTGCATCTATGACTTCTGATCTCTTTCCTAAGTTTTCTATATATATGGGTGTTTCCCTTTGATTTCTTTATTGTTTCTGTTTCCATTTTTAAGTCCTGTATTTTTTTCAATTCCTTCCCCTGTTCAGTTATGTTTTCTGTAATTCTTTAAGGGATTTTTGTGTTTCCTCTTTAAGGGCTTCTACTTGTTTATCTGTGTTGTCCAGTATTTCTTTAAGGGATTTATTTGTCCTTCTTAGAGTCCTCTATCATCATCCTATTATTTGATTTTAAATCCAAATTTGCTTTGCTGATACTTTTGGATATCCAGTATTTGCTTTGGTGGGAGAACTAGGCTGTAATGATGCCTTCATGTGTGTCATATTAATTGTGCTAGGAGAAGAAATCAACTTTGGAACAAATTGGAATCAAGGGTAATGGTCCATCTCTATTAGAAATGAGGCCACTATCATGTCACTAAAGGTGCTAAACTAGGAATGGGAAGTTTATGGTAGGCAAAAGAAGCATGGGATACTGTAGCAGCAGGACAATTGTACTAACTGCATTAAGTTGTGTTTCTATTTTTGCACAGACCATGGATTTTTATTTCTCTTTTGAAATCTTTATTGATCTTACCTGGACTCATACTGGAACTTTGAAATATTGATTCAATTCTTTTTAACAGCATCTCTTTTGTTCCTGTGGGCAAAAGACCATAAATGTATTTTTTAATAATACTGAGTTTTTGGAGAATGAAGATGTTTACCTATTGCTAAATCTAGAGCAGCATTGCCTGAAGTATCATGCATTAAATTTGTATTAGCTCATTGACGTATTTTTGGTTACTTTCTCTTTTTTTTTACCTGAAAAGGGACAAATGGTCTGTATATTTTGCTGTGTGGCCTCCAGATAGGTGCCCATTTCATTTTCTAGTGGCAGGAAATGGCCTTTGGAATCTCTGTTGTAATCTTCACTCATTGTTTGAATGTTAATCCTTGTCTCATCAAGTGAACACACCTGAAGATTAAGCTGTCTTTCTGATTTATACCTAGGATAGCCATTGCCTTTAGCGATGCCTTGTTCACAATTGTGTTGCAAATGACCAAATTTTCCAAAATAACCAGGCATTTTGAGATGGGAGAATTATAGTGTCTTGTTCAAATTCTCTTTGCAAATTACCATGCTACCAATAACTAAATTACTAGGCATTAAGACATCTGAGATCTCTAAATATAGGATGACCATGTATTTTAGCAAGATGCATATTAGAACCAATATCCCTCTCCACACCTCCATAGGTGTTGCCTAGGTCTTTAATGGTATAATGCTTTTTAGAAGATATTCACATTTTCAAACACCAAAGTCCCTATCAAAACCTGTCTTTCCTCTGTTTGTTCATATGATTTTTTCACCACTGAGAACAGTATTAGTTTAAAATCAGTAAAGGATTCTCCTGAGATTGTATAATCTTTGTTAATGAGGTATACTTTCTTCTGACTCCTGAACATTTCCCCCAAGATCTTAAACCTGCAAAACAACATTGTTCTTTATATTTTAGAAAGATCAAATTGAATCTGAATTTAGATGTCAGAGTACCATCCTTCTAGCAACTTCTCTGAGTATACTCATTCTACTTGTTCTGCTTAAAGGTTCAATATTACCACCTTTGTCCTTTTGCAATGTTAATTACTGCAAATATAACTTGTTCTCTAATCCTGCAGTTTCCAATCCTTTAAAGCCTAATTCTATTAGGAGTAATCAAGTTATATGTAATTTGTCTCAATTAAGGCAAGCCCATCACATAGGAAATCTATTTAAACTATATTTAAAGTCTTATATCAAGCCTTTCTATGGCATCCCATCCCATCCCATCCCATCCCATCCCATCCCATCCCATCATAACTTTGTTCTACAGCATTAGCAGGCATATTTTAAATAACAACTGTGAAAACTGATGGTGATCTGGTCACCCCATGATGACCCTCCTTTCATTCTGTTAGCATGGTTGGTGTGAGTTTAACCCTTTCTTTTCAAAATGACTGTTTTATCATATTTTCCTCCTTTGTTCAATATTTCCTCAAGCCACCATACTCCAGTACAAGTTACTTTTCATTTTTCCTCATGAGGGAAACTCTTATAAGCTAGTTGCTTCATCAAAATTTTGCTTTTCTGCAGTATCTTTTCTGGTGCTTCTTATTTCCCAGGTGATTCCAACACCAATGAAAATCTCTTTAGGTTTCTAGGCAATTCTGTCATGCTTTCAGAAAAGAGGGAACAGAGGCAACACATGTGTTTTCAAATTATAGGCATCTGTTGCTTCTTAGACCCTCTATTTCTACCCTCAATTATTGCAACTGCTCAGCCATTATTCCAACTTTTTTTTTTGGTAACAGTACATATGAGAAGGAAAAGAAAAACATCCACCTCTGGGACAAATAGAGAATTCCCAACCAACTATAGCAGGCAAAACAAATGCATTCTGGAGTCTTATAAAAATATGCATCTTTCATCACTGTCATTTTGTCCATGATATTTACATAAAATTTCCTAACTGCACAACTTCATATTTTGGTGCCTTTTGTAGCTAGTCTTTGCTCATTTTTGGATTCTTCTTTCTTCCACCCTTTCTCACTTTGAACACTTTAGTTGTAGTTGGTCTTTTCCCCTTTGTGGGTTGTTGTTGCTTTTCTTCTTCTTCTTCTTCTTTTTAATCTTTATTAACCTTAGTATTTCTCATTTACATTTCGATTGTTACTCCCCTTCCCGGTTTCCGGGCCAACATCTCCCTAACACTTCCCCCTACCCTTCTATATTGGCTTCCCCTCCCCATCCTCCCCCCATTCCTACTCCCCCCAACAATCACATTCACTAGGTGTTCAGTCTTGGCAGGACCAAATGCTTCCCCTTCCACTGGTGCTCTTACTAGGCTATTCATTGCTACCTGTGAGATTGGAGCCCAGGGTTAGTCCGTGTATAGTCTTTGGGTAATGGTTTAGTCCCTGGAAGCTCTGGTTGGTTGGTATTGTTTGTCACATGGGGTCTTGAGCCTCTTCAAGCTCTTCCAGTCCTTTCTCTGATACCTTCAACAGGGGTACCATTCTCAGTTCAGTGGACTGCTGCTGGCATTCACCTATGTATTTGCTGTATTCTGGCTGTGTCTCTCAGGAGAGCTCTACATCCGGTTCCTGTCGGCCTGCACTTCTTTGCTTCATCCATCTTATCTAATTTGGTGGCTGTATGTATGGGCCACATGTGGGGCAGGCTCTGAATGGGTGTTCCTTCTCCCTCTGTTCTAAACTTTGCCTCCCTATTCCCTGCCAAGGATATTCCTGTTCCCGTTTTAAAGAAGGAGTGAAGCATTTGCATTTTGGTCATCCTTCTTGAGTTTCATGTGTTCTGTGCATCTAGGGTAATTCAAGCATTTGGGCTAATAGTCACTTATCAATGAGTGCATACCATGTGTGTTTTTCTGTGATTGGGTTACCTCACTCAGGATGATATTTTCCAGTTTGATCAATTTGTCTTTGTTGTATGCTGGAGCATCTTTTGGGTATATGCCCAAGAGAGGTATAGCTGGATCCTCAGGCAGTTCAATGTCCAATTTTCTGAGGAACCTCCAGACTGATTTCCAGAATGTCTGTATCAGTCTGCAACTGTGGGTTATTCTTAAATTCATCATTCCCCATCCTTCTTTCATCCATTCATAACTCTGATATTAGATAGAGGGAAAAGAAGTTGAAAAATGGAGAAAGCAAAGAATAAAGAATTCTGAATCTAATTTATTTTCTTCTTGTTTCTTTTTTAAGCAGGAATACTAACAAACTGCAACCAAACCCAGAGCAACCAATAAAAGTAAAACAAAACCATCACTCGGGGCCCGAGATTTATATCCCCTCTAAGTAGTCCCCATATCTATAAATGCTACACCTTTGCAGAACCTATTTACAGTGACAAAAATCAGACTTCTGCTAGTGTATGGGAAAAATCATAGTCAGCTGCTGTGAACAATGTGACACAGACCAATATTCCCACATCTGGGATAAAAACAAAATCATGCTCTTACCACATTTCTGTTTGCTAAGGAATTCAAAATTCTCAGTACAGTGTGTTCAGCTTACAAACATGTTGAATGAAAGATCTTTATACTGGATTTTTTAATTGATTTTATAGACATCCTGTTCATTTAAATTTTCCTCTGTTTAATAAGTATTATGAGTCTTACACCATTCTTTTTGTTTCTCCTCCATCAATATTAAATTGGGTATTTCTTATTACATTTTGATTGTTATTCCCTTTCCCGGTTTCCAGGCCAACATCCCCTTAACCCCTCCCTGTCCCCTTCTATATGGGTATTCCCCTCCCCAATCTCCTCCCATTACCACTCTCCCCCCAACAATCACATTCACTGGGGGTTCAGTCTTGGCAGGACCAAGGGCTTCCCCTTCCACTGGTGCTCTTACTAGGCTATTGATTGCTACCTATGTAATTAGTCTTTGAAGTATATCGTTGTTATTGGATTCCTCACGAAGTGACGCTACCAAGGCAGATTTCCTCAATACAGTTACTTGCAGAAATGCTGATTTGGTTAGAAATACGGATACATTCAGATTTTCTGAAGAATTTCACTAATTGATTAAATAATAAGATAACGAGGAAGCTAATCTTTGAAAGGAGAAGACAGGCCTTCCAATTCCAAGAAAGGAAGAGGAAAGTCAGGAGGATGGGACTTTGAACCGCAGGAGCAAGGGAGACAAGATGTAAGCTGGAGACTGATAGTTCTGGTTGTGGAATTCATCAGTATCTCCCTCTGAAAGATTTCTGACAGAATAGTTGGTGAATTTAGGATAGATTTCATGCCCAGTGATTGTGTTATCTCTTGATTCTAAACTAAGATTGTTTGGTGTTTTCCACTTCGCAGTGATTCAACTGAGCTCCAGGGAAAAGTAACTATGACAGAACATGGGTATTTGAGAGTGCACCACCAGCTAGCCCTATAACTTTGGTACTGCTTATTGGTTTGGCAGCAGCCAGCTGCCGGGGTTAGATGACTGGGAATGTGACCAGATTCTTTAGCAAGTGAACCCTGAGATGTTGAACGGATGCAGCATGGGGTTAGCCATGGAGGTGGCATGACCTTTGGGACCAGAGAGTAGCCAGTGATCGCATGGTTTGCTTTTTCTTTAATAATACACTCAACACAGTTTGATGGGCACTGCACAGTGGATTACTAAACAATGTTAGTCTACATTAAATCTTCTGGAAATATGAAAGTCAACACATGTAGAGGTTTTTCTAGCCAAATCCTGTGTGTGCCTTTATTTTTTCCATCTATCTATCTTTCTTTTTTTTGAATCATGAAGTTATTTTATTTATAATATGTTAATTTAAATTAATTAATGGATGTCTGTAGGATTAGATCCTTTTTTTTATTGGATATTTTTATTTATATTTCAAATGTTATCCCCTTTCCAGTTTCCTGTCCATAAACCCCTATACCATCACCCCATTCCCTTCTTCTATCAGTGTGTTCCAAATCACCAACAACCCACCCCTTCCCACCTCCCAGCCATGACATTCCCCTACAGTGGGGAACAAGGCTTGGCAGGACTAAGAGCTTCTCCTACCATTGGTGCCAAACAAGGACATTCTCTGCTACATATGCAGCTGGAGCCATGGGTCTGTCCAAGTGTACACTTTGGGGAGTGGTTTAGTCCCTGGGAGCTCAGGTTGGTTGGTATTGTTGTCCTTATGAAGATGAAAACCCATCAGCTCCTTGAAATCAGCTCTCCTAGCACTCCTCCAATGGGGACCCGGTTCTCAGTTAAATGGTTCAATGTTAGCATTTTCTATGTTTGTCGTGCTCCATGGGAGACAGCACCAGGAGACAGCTACTTTCAGGCCACACTCAACATACCATATAGCCATATTATTATTATCTGGTTTTGTTAGCTTACTGTGTTTTTATAGGCTGAATCGGTGGGTTGAGAACTGAATATTATTCCTTCAGTATCTGCTTTTCAAACCTTGTCTCATATCTCTGCCTGTAATATTTTTTGTTCCAACTTTTTAAGAAGGACTGAAAATCTGGCACTTTGGTTTTTTTTTATGAAAAAAGATGTATTTATCTCATAGATTATATCTTGGGTAATCCAAGCTTTTGGGCTAATATCCAGTTCTCAGTGAGTATATATGATATACTTGGGGTTTTTTGTGATTGAGTTACCTCACTCGGGATGATATTTTTAGGTTCCATCAATTTGCCTATGAGTTGCATGAAGTCATTGTTTTTAATAGCTGAGTAGGACTCAAGCAGCAGGTCCCCTGCAGTCCAGACACCACCCAGATCTGAAGGGACCCGATCAAAAGCTCGCTGAACCCAAATACCAGGAGAAGGGAGAGCTAAACCTTCAGAGGGGCAGACATGCCTAGGAAGCCAGAAGAGACTACACTCTGCCCACATTTCTGACTCCAGAAGAAAACACCTAACACCATCTGGGACCCTGGTGCACGGGGGCCCCGGGAAAA